>NW_027173202.1:0-26205 GCF_018151085.1 Drosophila tropicalis
CATAAGAAACAGTGGTATTGTAACCACTGTTTAAGCACCGTTATAACTATTGATATTGATTCCTTACTCTCTGATTTCATAAAGCGTCTCTCGCTCTGCCTTGCAAGCGAAGATGCTCTCTTTATTTGTTGAATATCTAACTCTCTAACTACTCTGTCTGCGAGCAGAGAGTCAGTTCGTATGCATAATCCAAAGCGATCAGATCAAATAAATAAAGCAACTAACAATTAATAAGTGACAAAACAATTAATAAGTGATTAACATCCATGAATCTATGGTAGGCCGTGCTGCTGGGAGCTATGCCTCGATCGTGGAACGTATAACTAACTGCTACGGCACAGACATCAGTGTGGCGAAGAACATGATAACTCAGAAAAGAAAGAGACGCGACTACTTTGCTGTGCTGCTTGCCCTTTCCCACTTCGAACCAAAATCAGGGCAGCAGGAAGTTCTTTACCCATTTTCTTTCTCATTTCATTTTTAAATTTAAATTTTTGCAATGTCACCTAAATCAAAGTAGGCAATGATTACAAATCAAGTAGGCAATGCCGATTTGAAAAAGTCGACGTCCCAACCCCAGCAAGGCCTTAAGTTCAGTGTGTGAAAGCATTCAGTTCGATTCGGTCGATTGTCCTCATCTCGTGCTACTTGTAAAAATGTTTTAAAGGCATTGATTACAAATCAAGAGGCAAGCCGTTTGAAAAAGCCGTCCTTTTGAAAGTCCTTTTTAGATTTCAACAGTCAAAATTTAGTAAATTGTCAATTTTACACTACGCCAAGGCGAGGACTTGCAGTGCTGACTATCGGGATGGAGGAATTTCCTTTCAATCCGGGGCTTCTGAGATGTCTGCCTCCACGTAAACACAGCCGGCTCTGGATTCCAATTGGCGTAAGGCATTGATAACAAATCAAGTAGGCAATGCCGATTTGGGAAAGTCGACATCCCAATCCCAGCAAGGCCTCATGTTCAGTGTGTGAAAGCATTCAGTTCGATTCGGTCGATTGTCCTTTTTAGATTTCAACAGTCAAAATTTAGTAAATTGTGAATTTTACACTAGACCTAGGCGATGACTTCTTGCAGTGCTGACCGGAGGGAACGGGGGGAGGGGGGGGGGGGGTTCTATCGGGATGGAGGACTTTCAATTCGGGGGCTTCTGTGATGTCTGCCTCCATGTGGACACTACCGGCTCTGGATTTCAATTGGCGCAAGGCATTGATTACAAATCAAGTAGGCCATGCCGATTTGGGAAAGTCGACATCCCAATCCCAGCAAGGCCTCATGTTCTGTGTGTGAAAGCATTCAGTTCGATTCGGTCGTTTTGTCCTTTTTGCACTACACCAAGGCGAGGATCTTGTCTTGGCTGATTGCCATGACCGCCTCCATGTGGACACAGGCGGCTCCTGGATTCCAATTGGCGGAAGGTTAACAATCCGCCGAAGAAAAAGAAGTATTTTGCAGTGACGGCGGGGTTGACGAAAAAGGAAAGGGTTTCGTGTTGGCTACAAAGCGTAATTATCTCCTTTGTCCAAATCAAATAGAAAGTCCAAAGGGCGATGTTCAGTCAATCGGATGCTAAATGGAGAAAACAATTCAACGCGGGATTTAAACCATTACAATTTTCAAGTCAAATATTTTAATTTCCCTATTTAAAGTCAATGAAAATAATGTTACTTTCACAGTGTCATACCATATGGAAATCGCTATTCAGTGGGTACTCGCGCTTTTTGGGCCGGAGCGCGTTTAATTTCTTCCCAATTTCGCTGACTGCGCCGACGTTGCTTATCTGCTTAGAAATTTGGATTGGAAGATTGGAAAATTTCGCTTGATAGACCTGAGATCCATTCTTGAGAATTCCTCACCATCGTTGTGGGAAAAGCAAGAATTTTTTGCTGTATTCGGCGAATGCAGCGTGGGGGCATGTTACTAAATGTTTTTATCTAATGGTTGTCTGCTCCAAAAATAATTGCATAGTTGCCACTAATGTGGTGTCACCACTGATTATATTCTTTGTTGGTTGTGTGACAATGCGGTTCACGTTAAGTGTGCAGGTTACACAGGCAGAATCAAGGAGTCTATTGCTAAAGGTGGTGGCTTAAAATATGGATGTGATGCTTGCCGAGAGGTCGAGAATGAGATGCGCTCTTTCATGAGGCGGACTAGAGATAGTTTTGACACTTTAAGGGCAGGTTTTAATAAACTCCAAGCGGAGTTTACTGCGGTGGAGACTCAGTTCAGAAGTTTATCGCTTATGAATGAGTCTCCGAAACCTAAAAGGACCAGTCCTTGGGGTGTTTCTGCATCTGTAGACCCGCCAGCGTCTCTTATCGTCCCCGACCGGTCTCATGCACCGTCCACTCTCTAATGTACAGCAATTGATTTCGTTTAAGAGCCCGGTTGTGAATGCTATTAGTAAGGAATTACCAGTATCACCTGGGAATGATCTCTTAAAAACGATGCCTATTGTAGTGTCCGATGTGTCCGGGCAATTACCCATTCCAATGGAAATTGCCGATTGTTCTAAAAGTATCGAGGGCCCCGTAAACAAGTTGACTGCTGCAGTGGGTGACTTGTCCAACGTTACTGCTGCGGCTGACGCTGCGGGACCGCGGCCTCTCGTTGGCATACCACCAAAGAAACATATATTTGTTTCTAGGCTAGACCCTGTTGGCACATCTGATGATGTAATAGCCTATATTCGGAAGAAAGTTAACGTCTCGAATATTGCGGTGGAGAAGTTTAAATTTTCTTACTCTCGGGACATTTCGTCCTTTAAAATTAGTGTTTCTGCCAATATCTTCGACACTATATGTCGAGAAGATTTTTGGCCAAAACATATACTAGTGAAGGAATATACTGTGAAAAAGAAAAATCGGAAACCGATTAGCTTGCCAACAACAACAACTAATACCATTCCTGCCACATCAGCATCTGCTGGTGTGTCAAAAAACTAGCTTCGTCCCTTAACCTGGGTTACCAGAACGTTAGAGGGCTGAAATCTAAACTTTCTAATCTCTATGTAGATAGTCTTTCTTTTGAACATAACATTCTAGCTTTTACAGAGACGTGGCTAAAACCTGATATTGCTGATGCATCGGTTTTTTCCACAAACTTTTCTATATTCAGACGTGACCGGATTTCTCGTATAGGTGGTGGCGTTCTGATAGCTGTTGATGCTGCTTTATCATCTGAAATGATTCAATTTTCTAGTACCCAGGAGATTGAGTTTGTCGGTGTTAAAGTAAATTTTAAATCTTTTAATGCTTTCATTACTTGTTCCTATATTCCACCATTGTCAGACATGGTGGTATATTTAAATCATTTAGAGGCAATTCAGTTTGTCTCCTCTTTAGTTTCCAGTCAAGACTTGCTCATAGTTGTAGGTGATTTTAATTTACCCGCATTAGCATGGTCACTAACAGATGAATCTACCACGTTGCTGCCCTCTTTGTCACATGACTTTATAGATGCGTTGAGTAGGTGCACAAACATTATGATCACAGAAGCTAATAGTTTTGAAACAAATTTAGTTATTTGCCAATCAAAAGATGAAAAGATTCAGAGTATAAAAAAATATTGAGAAGAAAGGGAACACAAACTGTTCGAAATGCGAAATGGTATATTATATAGGAAAACAAATGATAGAAGGGTTGTATTTTATGTACCGGAAGATATGGAAGAGCATGTATTATATAAATATCACGACGATCCAAATATGAAGGAGAAGACAATAAAACATATAAGAAATTGTTTGAAATGTATAGCGTATTCACCGAAAACAGGAAAAGGAGATGGTCTTTTGCATGGTATACCGAAAGGAAATAAGCCCTTTGATACAGTTCACATTGATCATTATGGACCTGTAGATTCAGGAAGATCAAAGAAGCATATTTTAGTTGTTGTAGATGCGTTTACGAAATTTGTTAGATTATACACCACGAAAACTACAAACACTAAAGAGGTCATTAAAGCATTAGGAGATTATTTTCGATCATATAGTAGACCGAAATGTATAATATCGGATCGAGGCAGTTGTTTTACATCTGGAGAATTTGAAAATTTCATGAAAGACGCGAATATAAAACATATAAAAATAGCTACGGGATCGCCACAAGCAAATGGACAAGTGGAAAGGATTAATAGAAGTTTAGGACCTATGATTGCAAAACTCACTGAGCCTGAGAATGGTTTGTATTGGGATGTGAAATTTTCATTGAAAAAGTCGAATTTTCGTTAAACAATACACAACATCGTAGCATCAAAAAATTGCCTGCTGAGATGCTTTTTGGTTTAGCTCAAAAAGGAGAGGTTAGTGATGATTTGAAAGAAAAGTTAGACGAAGTGACAAAATTAGACGAAGTCAGTGACAGAAATATAGAAAATATTAGAAAACAGGCAGAATTAAATCAACGGTTAGCTCAGGCCGATAATGAAAAATACTATAACAATAAAAAGAAAGTTACACCGGAAAATAAAGAGGGTGATTATATAATGGTTAAAAATTTTGATAGTACCGCAGGAATAACGAGGAAGTTAATACCGAAAAATAAAAGGCCGTATATAATAGCAAAAATTTTGAAAAATTACAGGTTTTTAATAAAAGATGTGGATGGATTTCAGTTATCGCGCAATCCTTATCAAGGCGTCTGGAGTGCTCAGAATATAAGACATTGGATAAAAAAGTAAATAGTGGAAATTGTAAGCAAACTATATATGTATATATACATCGGTACTAGGTTTAAGAATATAATTAAATTGTAAATATTTCACTATAGAATAAGAAAATAATCAAATTGTAAATTTATGTTAACATTACTTGACAAAGTTCGTCAGAATAATAAAGTAAAGCAGAGATTGAGGACAATCTTAAAGTCAGGACGGCCGAGTTGTAGTAGGCAAAGTGTCCAAAGCATAAGAAACAGTGGTATTGTAACCACTGTTTAAGCACCGTTATAACTATTGATATTGATTCCTTACTCTCTGATTTCATAAAGCGTCTCTCGCTCTGCCTTGCAAGCGAAGATGCTCTCTTTATTTGTTGAATATCTAACTCTCTAACTACTCTGTCTGCGAGCAGAGAGTCAGTTCGTATGCATAATCCAAAGCGATCAGATCAAATCAAGATCAAGGATTCTTTTTAGAAGAGTTAAGAAAAGTATTCAACTGGTATGGTGGACATTCAAGTAGGCTATCAAGAAAAACATGTGGAGATGAAGGAATTAAGAAAGGAATAAAGAAAGATTATTATCAACAAGCCAAGAAATATTAGGCAAGTTAAAATCACCTTAAATAAGAAAATCACGATCTTTAAGACGACTAAAAATAGTTCGCAAAGCATCAGCATTATTAGTTGTTCTAGGTTTTGGCGTTGCTAGATTGTCGTGGCTGGTGCTGGTTGCGTTGAGGCTTTGAGATAACCAAATTGTGCTCATATAGTTAACAATTTTAGAATCAGATTCAACCAAGGCACTTGGTGTTGTTTGGTTACCTGCGAAAGACGTATTATTATTCCAAATGGATGACTCATTTATGAGCCTCCGAGCGATAAAACGGTACATCTCGTTTATTTGATCCGTGAGGTTTTTTGAGTCCCCTAATTATTAGAGAAAAAATCTTAATGCAAGAGCTGTGACTCAAGGTACTTGAATGGGACGAATCAATTCCAATGAATTTAGAGACAGCATGGAACGACTTAAAATTATCCATAGTAAATATAAAGAAAATAAAAATTCCACGATTCGTCCGATAGAGATTCATGGATTTGTTGATGCCTCAATTAGAGCGTATGGCTGTTTTATCTACGTTCGAGTTAAAGCTGTAATATCATAAAGGTACCATTTAAGCGTGCATTCCTTTGGTCGGATTCGCAAATAACTCTACATTGGATACAGTCACACCCACCGACAATGGCTATGTTCGTTTCGAACAGGGTGTGATGTTGATGAATTAGTTGAACAGAGTTTCTTCGTAAATCTTAACGTGAGTGGCCAACATCCGCATATGGGGGCAACTTGGAAACGCTCCTATTGCATATAATGCATTTTATCCAAAATGCTCGCAATGTGTCTCTCCATTTATGGAATTGTCATGTTGGCCGAAGATCTTTAGTAAGCACCCTGCGGTTTATTTGAAATTATTTCTTATGGCTTTCCAAAGGATCACCCGAATTTTGTCGGAGCGTGCAGACGAGGTGGACGCAGTTCGAGAATTCGCATCAAGGGGATGCAAATTTGCGTTCATATCGCCAAGAGCGCCGCACTTCGAGGGTCCATGGCAGGCAGGTGTCAAATCTACCAAGCATTTACTCCTACGGACGGTAATCAACGCCAGTCTTACAGCAGAGGAGATGGAGACGGTGCTAGTAGCAGGCCACTCGGGGCAATAAGCCAGGACCCGATCGACGGCGAGAGGACCGCTGGGTGTACTGCCGCAATAGGGCACTCTGGACCAAGAGTCTCAGCGGCTGCTTAAAGCGATGGCCAGCTGTCTCGTCACTCAAGCGGGTGTTCTACGAACACAGGACAAGTGGCACGAGCGGAGACCCAATATCACCGTAGGACAATCTACCGCCGCAGCGGTGGATGTCGGATTGAGGCGTCGCGCCAGACGCCGCAATCAGGGTTGTCGGCGTTAAAACGTCGGAAAGGAAGACCTACAAAAGAGCGATCCACAAATTGGCACCCTTGCCGAATTTTTGAAGGCCTTATAGCCTTCCAAGGAGTTCGGTGTCAACGAAGATATACGCTAGTGTGGTTCGTGTCGTCGTTTAATGTTTGATGTTGGAGTTTGGGGCGAGACGAGAGCGTGAGAGCCGTTTGGAGCGAATTCACCGATTTTCTCATGGTCTTTAGCGTCGGCATGCAGCGCAGCGTCCGCTGTCGGGAGGTTGTTTATGTAGCGTTGCGTCTATGTGTGTGTATGCATGTAGTCTTTTGTTTTGATGATGACGTAGTAGGCAGCAAGCAGCGCTGCCGGCAGCGGTGGAACCGATTTATATTGACTGTAATTTGTGTTCTATTTATCCGATCAGATTCAAATTTTGGTATCTGAGTTTTTATATCCAATCTATCATCGTAGTAAATTTCATGGATATACTCCAATTTTCAACCAAAAGTTTCTTTTAGAGCTATATGATATAGTGGTCCGATCCTGACAATTTTCATACTTTAACTGCTCCGGGATATAAGTATTTCAAATACCAGTTTCATCTCGATAGCTTTTAAGATGGCGGCAAGAAGTTGATTTGCACAGACGGACGGACGGACAGACGGACATGGCTATACCGACTCAGCTTCCCATGCTGATCAAGAATATATATACTTTATGGGGTCGGAAACGTATCCTTCTGTGCGTTAAAAACATCTTATAAATAATACCCTCTGCAAGGGTATATAAATTGAAAATTATAAAATTAAATTGAGCTTAAATATATGCATAAATATATCTCATTCTGGAAACTTTTAAACATCTACCTGCTACATATTTCTTTGGCTGCTGGGATGGCCTCCGGCACATAAATAGCCATGGATCGACGCAAGGGGCCTCGTGCAGTAGGTGCAGAGCTACTGCCGGTTGGCGTATTAATGGCGTTGTTTGCTGTAGACCACTTCCGATCTAGCAGACCAGCAAATTCGTTAATATTTATAATGGAGGGCTAAGTGGCTGTGTGTATGCGTATGCGAGCCGTCGTCTCTATAAATTAATAGCCTTACTCGCGGTTGTAAGCAGTTAGCCGACCCAACATAAACCAGGAAAAATGGATTTGCTGTTGGGAGCTGATGATCGCTATTCTATACTGCTACCAAAATAGAATAGAAATGTATTCACGCTCGAAGTCCATCCAATTTATGTGTTGGTTGGGTCAACTGTTAGTCGTTTATGTGCTAGTGCCTATTTTAAAATAAAGAAAAATTTTAAAAATTCAAGAAATACCAATGTCTTTTATTGAACATTTTGGTGACCCCGACATCGGCGGCTCCAAGTTGAAAGATTAACAGACTTGGTTAAACCGTCACCAAGTGATAATATTTGGTCACATCAAGCGACCAATAAATCAAAAAAAAAAAAATCGGGAAACTGGCGACTTTTTAAATAAATTAATTAACATTCCACATCAATCTGGGATCCCGAAATTAACGTAGCAATTGTTATTAACTTGGCAATCCTTGCGTAGCATACAAGTCAACTTGTTGGTAAACTCGTAGTTGGTTTACTTTTCCGACTCACTTTACTCTACAGACTCTTCTCCACCGACTGCATCGTATATCGTTTCTTATCGATATTCTTCAGCCACCAGCTCGCCAACCTGAAATTCACCTGTAGACTCTCGAATGTTCCGTACTGCTCATAATAGCCGGCTTCCGACTTCTCTAAAAAAAAAAAGAGACCCGAGGGAAAGTTGCAACTGTATGCAAATAGCCTCACAGTCCGGTTTTCACCAAATAAAATTAAAAGATACATCGCGAAGCATTACGTCATTTTTCACTAGCAATGTATTTTATCAGTTTACTAGACTACCGTATGGTCTGAAAATAGCACCAAATTTTTTTTCAAAGAATGAAGACAATTGCTTTGTCTGGATTAAATCCGTCACAAGCATTCCTTTACATGGATGACTTAATAGTCATCAGCTGTTCTGAGAAACACATGCTCAAAAAACCTAAAGATATTTTTGACATATGCGGAAAACACAACCTACAACTGCATCCAGAGAAATGTACATTCTTTATGCACGAAGTGACATTCTTGGGTCACAAGTGTACCGACAAAGGAATATTGCCAGATGACACCAAATGACGTCATTAAAAAATACCCAGTACCAACAGATGCTACTACTACGCCAACCGGCAGTAGCTCTGAACCTACTCCACGAGGCCCCTTGCGTCGATCCATGGCTATTTATGTGCCGGAGGCCATCCCAGCAGCCCTAGATTTAAAGAGTGGGTATTGGCACATACCTCTAGAGGTCAAAAGTAGAAAGTGTACAGCTTTCACAGTGCTCGGGCCAGGTTTATTCTATTGGAAAGTTAATAAAATATATATGTACGCATTGGTCAACTTGCTAATCCAAATATCATAGTCTATCGGTTTACTGTAGCCATCTTTACATGGTATCGCAGGATCATCATCCTGAGGTACCGAATCGACTTGCCGAAATCGAATCCCAATTTAGTGCCAGGGACAAGAAATTAGATGGAATTGTTTCCCAACTACCGGTGCCACAAGATACTAACTATCGTTCCGAATTGCATTTTGGTTCTCGCCCCGGTTCTTCAACGGAATTGCCTTTTGCGGATCTACCGATCCTATCTATTTCATAGAGCAAATAGAGACTCGAGCCGCGACGTACCGTTTGAGTTTGGAGACACTGCCTCGGATGATAGCCATCTTATTAACCGGTCTCAATTTCATCTCATAATACTCTTCAAGGTCTTCAGATTAAATAAATGTTCTGTAGACGGGACTGAGAACTGTACCCCAGCCAGAGCTTCCTTACAGGTTGAGAAGACAAGCGAACAAACATAAAAATAACATCCAAAGAAATGACCAACGCTTACGCAAGGGATATAATAATAAGATATCTTTGCAGTAAGTATACTGTACTATATTTTCACAATGAACAAGATTTTCCCATATTCCAACGAGCTTTTATTGAAATAATACAATCGAACGCAAATACAAAAACTTTGATATCTTCTAGAGGACCTTCAAGCGTTTGCACAATTTAAAGAAATAATCCTAAAACAACCTAAAGAATTATTAAAGAATAAAGAAAAAATATTATTTTCCCGATTTTCAAAACCTAATTAAAAACATTATTAATGAATGCTCAGTATGCAATTTCGCAAAGACAGACAATAGAAATTCACTAAGGAATAGCGGGAAATCTCACATTAGTAGGTAATGAGACGTAATGTGAACCAGATTTTTATACCATTGCAGAGGTTATTATAAAATTGATCAGATAAAGTATATATATTCTTGATAAGCATGAGAAGCTGAGTTGATATAGCCATGTCCGTCTGTCCGTCCGTCTGTGCGTATGCGTTTTACTCGGCGGTTTTTATTACCCGGCAAGAATAAAGTATGAAAACCATCAAACATTTTCATAAAAATCGATTATGCTCTGAAATTTACATATGTGATAATATTGGATAGAAAGAGCCGTTGTAAGAATAGTTATAATTTAGCTATATTCAAAATTACGCAGTCAAACCACACACACCGCTTTAAAAACCTTTTTATGCATATAAATAAATCACCTTGATAGTTTTCTATTCTTTCGTGTAGGGTCTCCATTTCCTGCGCCATTTCATCTCTTTCTTTTTCAGCTTTCGACTTAAGTATATATGCTTCGTCAAGTTTAATGTTCATCTTATTCATGTCTAAATTTAACGAACTAATCATATTTCCTTTAAGCATCATGTCGTGCTTGAAATCGGCCATTGTATTATTTAACTTTATTATATCACTTCTAAGGCTATCCCTTTCGCGTTGCAACGTATCTTTTGTTCTGCGAATATCATCAGTACGCCCATTTGCATTTAAAACATCTTTCTCTAGTGAATTTATATTATTCCTAAAAAAATAATAGTCAAAATAGTTGCGGCGTTACATAGATTTTCTGACCGCGAGCAGTTAGACAAAACAGATTTTAAATATGAAATTTGATATGTACTTACTTATGTCGCAATATTTCGCTATTCAGCATCATTACTTTTCGATTTAGTTTATATAACCTAGTTGTCGCATTATTTTGATCCTCTATTGACTTCTTAAGCTTGGTGGTCATTTGATTTAAAGCATTTGACTTTTCCTTTTCTATGAGTCGGAGCTGTTTTATAATCTCCTCGTTACTTTTTTTGATTTTTTGTCATATCTGATATATCGTCTTCATATTTATGCATCGCTTTGTTTAAAGCATTTACTTCGCTTCTATACTTATCCACATGGACTTTTTGACGATCGTAGTCACCAATTTTTTGACTTAATTTACGCATTGTTTCTGCTAAATCTCGATTAGCTATTTCAAGTTTTGTCATGGTTTTGCCATGAGCTTCTTTTTGTTCTTCCATTGATTTCATTAGAGCACGTAATTTTGACTCAACGTTAAGACGCTCACCTTCAGCAAATTTCGCTCGCGAAGCCATTTTGCTCATGGCGTCTTCATTATTACGAATTATATATTCCAAATTTTCCGAATAGTAACGATTAGTAGCCAAGCGTTTTTCGAGATCAATTACTTCTCCGGACAAGCGATCCCGCTCTCGCAGGATAATATTTTTATACTTTGCCAAGTGACCAAATCTGCGAGAAAAAAAAAAATCTTGATTTTAAAAATATGATAAAAATTTTAGGAGGTTAGAGGTTGAGAATTCTCAGACCTGTGCAGTTGAAATGATCAGTATTTATAACATCTGACGCCATCTTGCCTGCCAAGTGAAATCCCGCTGGCCAAGAATCGTTGTCTCTTCACCTCGGAGCGACTAAGCCTTAAGGTCAGTGACTATCTTCGATGGCGGGAGAATTACTCATCCCGACGAAGACCACTGATAATTTGACTCCGCTCCAGAATCTTAGTGGACCGGAGTAAAAGGGAGAGGGTAGGGTAGGCGTAGTTTTTTTTGGTAAAAAAAATGCAAAACGGGTTAACTAAGAGTAACACATCAGATTTTATTCATAATTAATTAATTTCTAAACGTGTAATTCATGGGCCTAAAGGGGCCCATGAGGTAACCTAATAATCCTTGCTCCACAAAAGAATGTCCTTGTACCTTGCTGCTGCTGTTTCTTTTTATTCTTTTAACTGCGATGGTTACTTGCTAAATGATTTTTCTCTAATTCTGTCTCTCTGTCTAAACCCACCCTTGCTCTGCCTACTTATATCCTAACGGTGAAAAAATACGATGCGTCTTGCGCTTTGGCATGCGTTACGATCTCCGTCCCTCTTTCTGTTTCGATTTCCTTACTCTTACTTTGGTGTTGGCATGCAGCGTAGCGTCCGCGACCCGTCGACGCTGCAGCCACACCAAGACGGTAGAGAGCTCTGTTAATTTGCTACTAAATCAAATGGAAAAAAAGGGTATGCATATTGATATTCCGACAAAAAAAATTTCCCCTTGTAGCTTGGGACAGCCTAGTGTGCATAGCTGTGCCTCTGACCCCCATCTCCACCTTTGTATTCTCGCTCCGAAAAACACCCAATTTATGTGTTGGTTGCGACAACTATTAGTCATTTATGTGCTAGTAGGCACTAGGAACGAAACGATAGGCATCTATATATATAAAATTCTCCTGTCACAGTTTTCATTCCCACACTCCTCCGAAATGGCTTGACCGGTTTTTGTGAAGCATTTCTACGATCAACCCTTATTTTTTAATCGCCATTTTTCTCCGGTCGTCACATTTTTATACCCTTGCAGAGGGTATTATAAAATTGGTCAGATATTTGTATGCACAGAAGGAGACGTTTCCGACCCCATAAAGTATATGTATTCTTGATCAGCATAAGAAGCTGAGTCGATGTCCAAGTAGTCTGTCCGTCGGTCCGTCCGTGCTAATGCGTTTTACATCTTAAGAGCTATCGGGCTGAAATTTTTTTGTGTGTTTTTTATTTTTTGGAGCAGATCAAGTATGAAAATTGTCAGGACCACTCATATACATAGCTCTAGAAGAATTTCAAAAAAATTGGAGTATCCATGAAATTTGCTAATGTGATAGGATTGGATATAAAACATAAGATCCCAAAATTTTAATCCGATCGGATAAACGAGTTACAGTCAATATAAATCGGTTCAATCGCTGCCGGCAGCGCTGTTTGCTGCCTACTACGTCATCATCAAATCAACAGAGCACATGCATTCACACACAGACGCAACGCTACATAAACTGTATGTGTATGTGAGCTTAAATATATGAATAAATATATCTCATTCTGGAAACTTTTAAACATCTACCTGCTACATATTTCTTTTGCTGCTGGGATGGCCTCCGGCACATAAATAGCCATGGATCGACGCAAGGGGCCTCGTGGAGTAGGTGCAGAGCTACTGCCGGTTGGCGTAGTAATGGCGCTGTTTGCTGTAGACCACTTCCGATCTAGCAGACCAGCAAATTCGTTAATATATATAATGGAGGGCTAAGTGGCTGTGTGTGTGCCGGAGGCCATCCCAGCAGCCCTAGACACACCGTTTGAGTTTGGAAAATCACGTCAAATAACGGTCCCAGAATTATAAATTTACTTAAATTAATAATCTCACCTAGTGTAGGTATCCTTGGTAATGATTTAATTAAAAAATACCATTGTATTCGCGCAAATTGGTTATTATTGAGAACATGTAACATGTCCTCAAGCACGACCTACGAAGCAGAGATATTACCCTCACCTAGTGTAGGTATCCTTTGTAGATCCAAAGGGCCCTCCCAAATTGGTTATTATTGAGAAACGGTTAATATCACGATAAAATATCTGGAAACGCTCCTATTGCCTATGCAAAATTTCCGCTCATTTTATTCAAAAACGCTCGCAATTCGTTCCAAGCTATTTCCGTCATCTCCATTTATCGAATTCTCATGTTGGTCGAAGATCTTTAGTGAGCACCCTGCGTGAATAGCTATGGGTTGTTAACGCTTTAGAATTCTGAAGTCAAACAGTGAGGTCTTGTGTATTATGTGTTAAATACAAGCCAAGGGATCTCCATTCAGCATTTGTGGCGTAGATTTTTTTTTTTTTTTAACATTGACAATTCGAGGAAGGCCTCCATACAAAGTTTATATTGCATTTTCGTTTGCTTTTCTTCTAAAGCGGTTTATTTGAAATTAGTGTCTGATTTAAGTTTTAGATTATTTCCATAAGCCATAAGCTTTCCAAAGTGTCACCGATAGAGATAGTATATAAATCAATTATCATTTTGTTGTAAGAAAAGAGATGGCGAAGCAAAACATGCCTATAAGAATAAAACAATAAAGCTCTCTAAAAAATAAAAATTAATAAAACACCAAGGCCAATTCCACAACATAAAATTAATCCTTCGAGCCGGATCATTAACGCGCATAATACAGTCCAAAAGTGGTAGAAGAGAAATTGGAGGCGTTGAAGTCGGAAGAATTGCGAGACGTTCATTTCGCCATATATACACAAAGTTTGTTAGAGTTAAGTTCGTGAAGCGCGAACAACGAAAATTCCGAGAACCAGTTCGAAAACATGAACCAGTTGGAAGTACTAAGGGGAATAGAAGCGATCGATGGAGAAAACGTGGAACTTCAAGACGAAATCTCAAAAAAGGAAATATTGATGCTTGGTGTAAAAAGACAGCTAAGCAAAGCTCAAACTGGGGGCACTTCTGCTGAAGCGCTATGAAATACAATAGCTGTCATTAGAGGTGAAAGTTCTGAATGCATGCGCGGAAGTTTTGATTAACAAAAAACATACTTTGAACAGTACTGTTCGTTCGACCACAAAATAAATTAATCTCTATCGATCTCCAACGGCGACAACAATATACAAGGCACCGTAATCACCATGTTAGCCAGACAAAGCTTAGGCAATAAACATCTGGAATTTGACGGATCCTTTCATTTGGCGCAGTTCATAAAATCAGGGAGCCTACAGGGAGTTTGCACAATGCAAGTTCATCGATACACAAAAGGTGCTTGCTCGGATCACAAATTCAATCACAAAAGGTTACACAAACTCGCTCGACCAGCAAGTGTTTTATTTGTTTCTCGAGATAAATGTAGTAAATTCAGAAAGGCAGAAGTGAAAAAACGATGGGATTACGCAAGCACAAGTAATGCCTGCTTCACATGTCTAAAATTTCATAAAGGGCAATGCAATAATCGTGAGCAATGCAAGATCGACAACTGTGAACGATATCAGCATCGCTTACTACAATCCTTGCCTCAAGCTGTTAGCGGATGCATTCAAGAAGCAGCAATTCTTAAATTGTTACCAGTTATATTACGTGGTCCCACTGGTGAAAAAGAAATTCTGACTTTTCTCGACGATGGGATATTAAAATAGCACGTGAGGTCGGTATAATTGGGGAAACCTGAACCGTATTGCTTTGGATGGACTGAAGGAATCTCTAGATATGATGAAACTTCAGAATTCGCAGATATTGCTAATACTGGCGATAGCAAAATTCAGAAGGATTTGAATTTACCAACTTAACGAATCGATTACCCAGCTATACAGAAAGAATTTTTGATATACAAAAATGGCAAAATGTAACTCGATTCGGAATCTTCAGCCTCATCTCCTCATTGAACAACGACAAGCAACACTCCTTACAACTAATGTAGATCCAAAGGGTCCGATTATGGCAAAAACCAAGATCGCATGGGTCATACACGGTCCGATAAAAGCAAAAATAAGAAAAGCAGACTTCGTATGCTGCCACATCGAGGATGAACATATGGGCGATATGCTTAATAACCAATTTAACATAGAAGGATTTGGTGTCTGTAAACCAGCAACGGACAAAACTAAATCGGGAGAAGAAAAATTGTGTATTAGCAAGATACCGTCATCTATTATAAGAGTAAATGGACAATATCAGGTAAACTTACCCTGGAAAAGCGACATTGTGGAACTCTTCAATAGTCGGCAAATGGCATGTTTAGAAAGAAAGCTGAACAGAAACCGTGAACTAGCGCGAGCGTACCAAAAGGAAGTGGAGAAGCTACTAAAGAATGGTTATGCCAAATTAGTCAACTTGGTTAAATCCCCAAAACTGTGGTTCCTGCCACATTTTGCAGTAATTAATATCAAGAAACCGGGAAATGTACGAGTATTGTTCGACGCAGCAGCCACTTGTAATGGCACTTCCTTGAACGAAAATCTTCTAACTTTGCCGGATTGGCTCTCATCAATCGCAGCCGTACTTATAAGATTTAGATTAAACACAATAGCCTTTGCTGCAGATATTAAAGAAATGTTCAACCAGGTAAAAATCGCCAGAGAAGATGGAGTTTCCCAATGCTTTTTATGGAGAAATATTAATACCCAAATACCACCAACAGTCTACAACAGTTCGCGAAGCTGTTGAGGTAATTCATGCATAATTAAAATACACGCAGAGGAACATTTTCGAATTCGAAATTTTATTTGTAATAATCATAATGTCTTACAAGGAATACCCGAAGAAATACGTGGTCCGTTAACACGGATTCGATCGGGCTAAAAAGGAGACATCTCAAAAGGTTCTCAGCATGATTTGGGACGCACAAAGAGACATATTTATTTTCTCAACTACAATGCACAGCATAAGCGAGGATATACTGAATGGAAAAAGGATGCCTACAAAAAGAAAGGTGCTTGCAGCAGTCAACTCAATATATGATCCCTTGGGAATGGTGACAATAAAAGGTCGGATCTTGATGCGTAGTATTTGGGATCTTGGCATTGGATGGGAGGGTGTGATTAAAGGCGATCCTGTCAAAAAGTGGCAAGAGTGGTTAAACGATCTGAAAAGACTACATGATGTTAGTATACCAAGATGTTACTCCCAACATTTATCTATTGCTACGAAAGTCGAACTACACGTTTTTTGCGACGCTAGTAGTAAAGCAAACGCTGCAGCAGCATATAATCGAGTAAGTTACAAGGGTGCAGAAGCCGCAACGAAATATGACGTCATGCTTATAGCTTCGATTCCAAAACTTGAAACATTGCCAACAGAATAAGCGGGCAGAATGGAATTGGGTTACAATCATGGAAAACATTGCTGATATCATAACAAGTGATTTTCCCATAAAAGTTGCCACAGACAGATGGCAACAAGGTCCAGCTTTTCTTGGTTTGAATAAAAAGATGTGGCCACAGCCAAAATTAAAGGCACCAACCGAACCAGGGCTTAAAATGCTGGTTCACCAATATGACCACCCATTTAAATTACTGGAAAATAGAATTTCGATGTTCACAGTACTGGATGCCGAAGACGAATACCAAGATCAAAAGAATTATCATCGAATGTATGTGGTGTAGACGACTCAAAGCCAAACCGGTTAAAGCGTAAATGGGTCTATTATCCAAGGAGATGTTCTCTACATTTCACAAACTCTCTGACTACAGACTCGTGCATTTAAGCAATCCGTCGAATGATGGCAAGGCGAGGCGAAATTAAAGCACTATGGTCCGATAATGGTACTAATCTTAGAGGCGCTTCAAGAGAACTAGAGGAAATAGTTATGCAATTAGCGCGCGGAGGACTAACACCAAAGGGAATCAAGGTTTTTTTTTTTTTTTTTTTTTTTTTAACGTTTAATATATATTTGTTGAATCTACTCTTAAATTAGAGCCTAACAACAAGTTTGAGATATTTTTCTTAATCTAGTACTTAAGATAAATCCTGGGGATATTGCAGGCGGCCCGAATCACTTGTTATTGGGTTGGTCTGTCATTTCTTTTAAGACGAGTTCTATTATTAGTTCGCGTAAGGGAATTGGCAAGAACATTTGGGTGTGCATCCAGTTTCGCAGAATACTTTAGTTGTTGACTACCTATTTCAGATTTTACGCTAGGTATATTTAGATCATTTTGAATGTTGTCGTTCCGTATGTACCACGGGGCCCCCCGTGATTGATCTTAAAATTTTCGACTGCGCTCTTTGTATAATATCGACATTGCTGGTACTTGCCTTCCCCCATAGTACGGCTCCGTAAGTCCAGATGGGTTTCAGTACGGTGTTGTATAGGAGGACTTTATATTCCAGACGTAGAGGGGACCGAGCATGATATGATCCAATGTAGGCTACTTGCTTTCAGTTTAAGCTGTGACTTTTTGCTTCGATGTGCTTGCGCCAAGTTAGTCTTCTGTCTAGGTGGATGCCAAGGTAAGTGACATCCTCGGCTTGAGGAACTGGTACGTTGTTTAGCATTAGAGCTGGACAGATTCTTTTGTTAAGCGTAAATGTAACATGTTTGCATTTCTGCTCGTTGACCCGGATACGCCAGGTTGCTAGCCATTCCTCTACCACCTTGAGGTGTTCCTCTAATTTTGCAGAGGCTTGTATTGGGCATTTGGATCTGCTGAGGATTGCCGTGTCATCGGCAAAAGTGGACGTTGTAAGTCCTAAACTCGTTGGTAAGTCTGCAGTGTACAGTAGGTAGAGCAATGGGCCGAGTACACTGCCTTGCGGTACACCAGCTTTGATTTCAAAATCAGCCGAGACGGAGCCATTACATCTTACTGTGGCAGTTTTTGCCGGATTTTGAACATCAGACCCCTCCAGCCAAACTCTATCGAAAGCCTGGGCAACGTCGAGAAAGACAGCCGCACAGTATTCTTTTAGTTCGAATGCTGTTCGTATTTCGGATGTTATGCGATTGACTTGTTCAATTGTACCATGTTTTTCGCGGAAGCCGAACTGGTGTGAAGGGATTGTGTTCTCCGATGCCAGAAATGAGTTTAGTCGGATCTGCAGGACCTTTTCAAAAGCTTCGAAAGACATGGCAGCAAACTAATTGGCCTATAGGATGATGGCTGGGTTTTGTCCTTTCCCACTTTAGGAATCATGATGATAGTGGACCTTTTCCATGTTCTTGGGAAGTAGCCAATTCTTATTATAGCGTTGAACAGTTTGCAGATGTATTGTATGGCAATGATAGGGAGTTCCAGGATCATTTTCGGTGTGATTAGGTCATGGCCAGGGGCTTTTTTTGGATTTATGTGGTTTTTAATAACTGCAGTGATCTCGTCCGATTGGAGTTCCGAGTACTCACTATCCGTTAGTGTGCTCGAAGGGGGAAGTACAGATGAGTTTGATGTTGGATTTGGCTGGAAAACCATTTTAAGATGTGTGGCAAATACGGATGCCCTCTCTTCGTCGCTGCGGGCCCATCCACCGGTTGGACTCCTTATCGGTGAAATTGTCTCTGCAGGAGCGCTTAAAGTTGGGTGGGCTTTCCACAGAGGATGTTTAGTGCTGGTTGGGCTGAGCTTTTCTATGTATTTTCTTTGAGCCCAGCTTTCCTCTTGTCTTAACGCCTTGGAGAGGTTGCGATTAGCATGCCTTAGGCGAAGTTTTGCTGCTGGTGAGCGAGTAATCTGCCATTCTCTTCTTAGACGTCGTTTTTCCGTTACTAATTGTTCTATCCGCCGGTTCGTAGGCCTGTCAACAGGTTTAGTGTATGAAGAGGCAGGTGGAGTTTGCTGCAGCTGCCATCATAGACTCAAGTGCAGAGACGCACATATTAATGTCCTCTGCAGCATCCAGTTTCGGCGAACAGTCAATGTGGGCACTCATGTACATTTTAAATTTAAGCCAATTTGTTTTGTTGTTTGTAAGCCTATATGGGCGATCAAGTACTTGAGGTCTTGTTAATAGTGTGAATAGTACTGGAGAGTGATCGGAAATTAAATCTAGCAGTGTATCCGCAGTGATCCGATTACGTGGAATCCTCTTGGTTACTGCGAAATCAATCAAGTCAGGCACTTTCTGTGGATCTGTGGGCCAATAAGTAGGCCTACCCGGTGAGACGCAATCCATCTTATTGAGAGGGGTTGACTATTGTGTTGTACAACTGCTTGCCTTTAGGATTTACCAGGCGTTATAGTCCCCTGCTGCAATGAAGCGATCTCCGAGTGTGTTAAAGAAATCGGTAAATTCCTTTTCAGAGATTGAGAAGCGTGGTGGGCAGTACAGGGCAACCAATGTAGTGTTGCCGCAGCTGGTTTGGACGGTTATAGCAGTTGCTTGTAGGTGCTGTGTTTCAAATCTGTTGAGGAACGAGTGTTTTATACGGTTTTTGATTAGGATACCAGCCCCGCCATGAGCTTTTCCGTCTGGATGGTTTGTTGCATAGAAGGTATATTTTGGTATTTGAAAATTATTTTTTGATGTTAAATGTGTTTCCGAAATCAGCAAAACGTCGATTTCACTTGAGTCTAGAAATAGTTGCAGTTCATTTTTGTGCTTGGAGATGCCGTTAGCATTCCAAAGACATAGACGTAGGGAAGCCATTATTTATTCTCGATAAGCTTCTGGATAAGCAGGTTTTGATTCCGCATCAGTTCTTGCATACAGTTTTGCATGAACGTCATAAAAGTGGTCATGTTTTGATTGAGTGAGATCAATAGGGCTTCTAAGCCACTTGGAATTTGCTGGCCAAGCTCTGGTGCGCTAGGTTGCGGATTCTGTAGATGGTGGAGTGACGGGGTCTCTTTTGCGGGCTCCGTCTGTCCAGTTCGGAGCACACTAGCGAAGGATACACTAGGACTGTATGTAGCAGGCAAGTTAGATGATCTAACAGCCTTGGCAAAGAATACCTCCGGTGTAGTTTTAGAGGCGTTGACGGTGATTTTGGTCCAGCTGGGCGTTTGCGCCCGTTTAGGTGAGATTTAAGATCCTTGAAGACAGGACATCCTCTGTAGTTGGCCGTGTGGTTCCCTCCACAGTTACTGCATAATCTTAGTGCGACATTGTTTCTGTCCTTGGTGCTAATGCCATCTTTATGATGTTCGCCACAGCCAACACACACTGACCTGAGATTGCAGTTGTTAGAGGTGTGGTTGTATTCCTGGCAGTTTTTACACTGCGGTGGTTGGTGTCTCTTATGGGGCTCCTCTACGGTGATTCTTCTGTGCAATAGGAGCTGTAGGTTGTAGATTGGGTGCACTTCATTTGGCTTCGACCGCTTTGCATCTGGTTGGAGCTCGATTTTAAAGAGCGGCTGTGCGACTTTGTTCCTGTTGATGATGTTGACAACGGATTTGACCGCAAACCCTTTTTTCGACCAACGCGTCTGCTATTTCTTGAGTAGGGACCGATGGCTCAATCCCCATCAACACAACCTGGAGCCCTTTACTGCTTTTTAGTTGGTAGGTATAGAAGTTGATGTTAGCATTACGGAGGTACTTTTCGATGATGCGGAAATTGTCCTCAGTTTGGGTTTGGCATTTAATTTCTTTAATGTTACCCCTATTGAGAGGCGTGTTGCCACTTTTTTTTCTTTTGCGGGCTTAGCTTCCGCTTAGTTATTTTAATATATCTATCCATTCCAGTTTGGACAGAAGTCGTTGGGTTTACTATTGTGGCTGACTCAGGGCGACTTGTCGTTGACGGCTTGAGGCAGGTCAATACTTCGGCAGACGCTGCAGTAGTTGCTGTCAACGAGCTGACGGGTGCTGGTCGGTGCAATCGGTGACCCAGTTATCGTTATTGATGGAGAAGCACACTGCTCTCTCCACGGTAAGTTGCTTTTGATTGCTGAGTGGCTGGCACTTTCGGTGTTATTGCTTACGCTAGCATTCAGTGGGGTCGGCGACACCACCGAAAAGTACGCGTTGTTGCGTTGGACCGAGAGTCGACGCTCACGTTGTTGTTGTAGAATTAGTTCTTGTAGCTGTTGCTGTTGGGGATCGAGAGAGCTTGGGCCCGAATTGGTGGACATGTCTTTTGTAAAGATTACGCACTTTGTTGTTGCAACTTAGTATTTATTGCTATTAGCAATTGCTATTTTAGCAATCTAATAGCAATATGATTGTAAATAGGCGTCTCTGGGGCAACTGAGAGCCCTACACAAATTTTTGCAAACGCGGTCTTTTTTTACACTCAATTTTTGCGGAGTGCATTAAGAAACACGTCTGTACACGGCGGCAGTTAAATTAACTCTCAATTAACTCTAACTCAAGGTGAAATTTATACCAGCGATCTCACCAAATTTTGGATGCTGCTGGGAAAGGCTAATTGGATGCTTTAAAAGAACATACTATCCGTCGAAAGTAATCCCACTGACGAAGTGCTGCATTTTGGTAAATAGTCGACCGTATATTCTCGAATCGGATGATCTAGATGACGGCTTAGGGTTATTCCCAAATGATATAATATAATAAGAAGGGTCACCCTATCACTCGTCACTCGTCGTAGTAAAATGTATGACACCAAGAGGTGAATGGCCAATTTTAATAGTACTCAAAACACACCCAGGAGAAGACAAAAAACACTTATCGTTGGCCAGTAAGAAACCTATGCAGATTAGGACTGGAATGCCGCGACGTAAAGGATAGTGCTGAAGACTAGGGGTCGGAACTATGTCGCAGAAAATACCATTTTATTTGTATTTAAGCTATATTACCGAAAAAGACCATTTCTGGCTTGGGTTCCTGTTCTGCTTGTGACAAAACGTTAGCACATACGCCACTATTCGCTATAGGCGGGAAAAATAATTTCTGTGATTTACCGTATATATCCATTCATTTGGTTCCTGGCAGTGGCAGTCACCATACTGAATACCTTGGTGTTTTTCTTAGCGGTATCCATCGTGTGCTCTGTAGTCTTAACTGGTGCTGGTACAACCACAATGTATGTTCTAAGCTGGGCTGTGATATTGCTCGAGACAGAACATGAGCTGCATTGAGCGTTAAAAATGTGATGCCCGTGAATTAATCCAAGAGAGTATTATGGTTGAGTCTGACCAGAGAAATGATTTAACACTTTCTGATCCTAATTGGAGACTTGGCGCACAACAATCCTGACCGAAGTTTGGCCATTTTTATAGGTTGATTGGATATAAACTGCCGCTCCATACGACTTTTCTGATGCATCAACAAATGTATTCAGTTCATTTTTAGTGGAGACCTTATCATCAAAAATGCCTGTTCTTCTAGGACCCCATTGCTTCTGCAAATACGGCCACCATTCAACTCAATTCGTTTGGTAGCGGACTGCGTTATCAAAATGCACCTTATATGTCCTTATTATAAAGGATGGCGGCCTGCGTAATCAAAATGGCGGCTGTAGGTTGCACCGTGCACCTTGTATGGCCTCTATAAAATATATAAATGATGGCGCCTGCGTTATCAAAATGCACCTTGTATGGCCTTATAATAAAGGATGGCGGCCTGCGTAATCAAAATGGCAACTGTAAGTTGGACCCTGCAAATTGTATGGCCTCTATATAAAGGTTGGCGTCTAACGTAATCAAATTAATGGCTTTTGAGTGGACCCCGCACATTATATGACCTCTTTATGGTGTCTGAGGTAATCAAAATGGTGGCTGTAGAGTGGACCCTGCACCTTGTATGGCGGCTATACTAAGGTTTGTGACTAACGTAATCAAAATGGCGGCTTTAGAGTGGACCCTGCACCTTGTATGGCCTCTATAAAAAGGATGGAAAGAAACATTTTCGCTCTTACCACTACCGGTGCGAACAGCCCTAGAGGATCGAAGATTTGACCGACTTCAGATAGCACCACTCGTCTGGTTATTCCTTTTGTATGCCTTTGAGCCTTTCCACATAATTGATTTTCTTTGTATCACCAAGATTGATGTCAGCAATCGTATCTTCATATGGAATTTCAGGATTCCTATAAGCTCTTGTCTTATTTGCAGGGCTTCTGGTAAACTGCCTGCTCCTGTGAGACAATCATCAACATAGAGTTAATTGGAATTTTGGCCACGCCCTCTAACCCCTCCAGAATTCACATAAAACAGACATCAAATTTGGTTTATATACTAAAAGAAGTAGCGCGCCCGAAAATAAAATAAAACTGATTTTCATAAAAACTATGACATAAAAATCCAAGATCGATTGTTGAAATCGCCCAATATTCAATTTAAAAGTTTCGATTTTTTTTTACTCTGGGCGCGATAATGATAAAACTGATTTTTGCAACGCTATCCGAGCAGAGGCCAAACTGTGCGACGTATTGAAGACAGCAACAGAGAATAGTGAGAAACGCGTTTTTCAGTAATGAGATCGCTATTGTTAGCCAGGAGAAATATAAGGAAAGTCAGCGCCAGGAATATTTCGATATGGCTAGCAAAGATTTACGAACGATAGACAACAGAACAATAATGTATATTAAACCATATTTTATAAAACTGGAAACTACGTGGCAACGCCACACAGCTGATCGGTTTGTTTTACTTTATTTTTCTAGAAATGAAGTGTGGATAAAACAATAAGAAAATTTAGCCAAAAAAGACTTATTGGACAGCGTGGTTTTTGAAAAGTATTTTCTTTCCTTCACGTTCCAAGAAACGGATGTAAAGTTATTTTATCTTATATAGTGTATTATAGACACGGCGTTGGCGAAGCAAAGTCTAAATTTTGAATGTTGAGATTTTTATAATTGTCAACATCTCGCTTTCCGCTTATCCTACCAAACCTGTAATCCAGACCATGCAACACATTTTGGAAAAAATTATTGCCAAATAGAAGGGAAAATGTACTATAACCTAACCTTTCTACAAGAACGTGATATAGATGCGAAGGGTTCAAGTGTTCAAGGTTAGTTAGTTATCAAAAATCCAATTGTTCTTTTTATATTGTTGTTGAAAATTATTTAATGATTGTAAATGTATTAAGAGAGAATGAAAGTTGCGAGGAAATTAGCGTACGCAAGCAATGTACATTTTTTTTCTTTGAACTAATGTTGATATTCATAATTTAGATCACAAGTCATCAAATCTATTGCACGGAGATGCTTATTATTTTGAATTGTTTGAATAAATATTAAGTTCATTATGAATTATTAATTTCTTGAGTTCCCTGACGTAGAAGGAGAAGTCCTAGCTTTCGTATTGGGAGTCTGTGATAACTTCCGCTGGCAGGCTCATGGTAGGGTGGGTACGCGGAACGCAAATATCGTCCATAACAACTGCAATAAGTAGTGTCCGAAACTCTCTTGTTTAATTTCCTAATGAAAAACCATAACCTAAAAAAAAAAAGCTTAATTGTCATTTGATCGAAAATGCTTAAATTTTAATTTTTGAGGCATTGTCTTAAATTTATAGCTTAAGTATGTGATCAAACTTATTATATTAAGTACAAAAGTGGTTAATGTAATAGTTTGAAATACAGAATAATTTTTGGTGTGTTCTCTTTGTTCTAGCCTGGTTATATTGTTTGTTACATAAATGCATTGGCTATAGTCAAGCAATGAATTTGTTGTTGATATTTCGTTTAATTGTAAGGCACAATCGTAAATTTTTATTAAATTATTGCCTTCTATTATTAAGTCGTTGTTTACGCAATTTTGATTAAGTTTAGTTTTTGGTAAGTTCCGTGTTACAATTATGTTTGCTTCAATGTAATTAGTTTAAAAATTCTTATATGTTTTAGTGTATGTACAAGTGGTTGGGATTTGATTTAAAATGCCTATTATACATTCATTAATTTCTATTTGTTTTGTATTTTAATTGAACAAAGTGTTGTTTAAGAATAAACATCGTGTTCATCTGAAGCGGCCTCATCAAATCAGATGCACTAAAGAAAACATAATACAACTGTACTTTTGTCACAAACAAGTAATCTAGCATATGACTAGAATTACAATCAGCCACACACATTGTAGAAAAACACTTGTAATTCTAAACTTACCCAAAATATCACAACGGCAGGAGGTCATGTGGCCGAAGCCGTGCCCAAGATAATAATAACTTTTAACCCCCGATAACGTGGGATTTGAGGAAATAAGATATTTTAGGAACAATTGTTATCTCCTAGAGCCTAAGATTCTCTATATAAACATCATACTTTTGTTAATAAAATCAGTTCATATTTTGAATTCAACGAATGAAGATTGGGTTATTCTTCTCCTCCGGCATCCCTATTCAGTGTTGTTGTCAAAATAGTATTTTTCGTGTGAATTCTCTGTCAAAATATTTTCAATTTCATCTGGATAAGTATCTCAAATAGTTTTATTTTTTATCTTTGAAGTTTCAAATTTGGTTCTTTTATATTGTTGAGCCATACTAAAGGCTTATGGTCGCTTAGAATCTCGAACATTCTACCGAAAAGGTATGGCCTAAAATATTTGGTTGCCCATACAATAGATAGTAATTCCTTTTCTATGGCTGAATAATTAAGTTCATGTTCGTTAAGTGTTCTACTACCATAAGAAATAGGTCTAAGGTCCTGTGAGAGGAAAGCACCTAAACCTATATTGCTAGCATCTGTGGTTAGGAAAAATGGTTTTTTTGAAATCGGGATATGCAAGTATAGGATCATTCATAAGGAGATAATTTAATTTTTCAAAGGATGAAATATAATGTGGGTCGTTTACGTGTGTTCTTTTTGAGAGCTTATGCTAGACTAACCGTTTATTGATTTGTAATAACAATGTTACCATATTTATTTTAGATTTTAAACGATACGTAACAGGTTATATACCTTCTGTTGTTATCAAGGAATGCTTTTTTTTTTTCATAAATTCGCATTTGTCAAGTTGGAGTTTAAGATTAGCTTCTCTTAGTTTGTT
>NW_027173203.1:0-247 GCF_018151085.1 Drosophila tropicalis
ATGAGTCGCACCAGATTAGACTTGAATCCGTTCAAAAGCAGTTTTGCTATTTGCTCTTCTTGTGGCTTAAGCTGGGATCTGCAATGTCAATTTGCCTTCGTATTCTAGTAGACTTATCTTGATTAACCTTCCGTCCCCTAACTAACCGTCGAAGTATGCCTTGGTGTCATTTTTATGCACAAGCTCCTAATTGAAAGTGATATCGACTCGCCTGAGTTATTAGCTCAGGTGAATCTGTCGGTACCAT
>NW_027173204.1:0-10063 GCF_018151085.1 Drosophila tropicalis
GTAGGAAATGAAGTGTCAGGCAGGCATAATCATGGCAATTTGGGTTGGTACCGAGTGGAGCTTGAGATTATGGTCCACGCGGCGGCCGTGTGTACTTCCATTCGGCCTGACTCACTCCATGAAAATAAAGCAGTTGTCGACCGTACACCGCACCGTACTCGCCTGATCACATCGCGCACAATCTAAACTACTAACGCTAAGGCCATTAAGAATAATTAATAAAGATATGTATTCTGAACACTAAGAACATTGTTAATAATAATAAAAAGTTTAAATATAAAATCACATCCAAATATTATTGAATTAATAACCAGAATAATTTCAATTCTACAAAACTGGGGGCTCAACTGGATTTCTATTCAAGACAACTAGTGAAAATCGTGTGTGTGTGTGTGTGAAGTTCGCAAATGAACAGAAAATTGTTAAAATTAATGCATTAACTTGTATTATATATACAAAATCAAGGTTGTTGGCGAACGAATTTAAAAGACGCAACCACCACAAGTTCAAAAACTAGTGGAAGTTGGCGTGACTGTACGAGAAGGACGACGAGATGGAGGTGAGTGGGGGGGACGCAAGAAGAGCGTCACCCAGAATTTTGGCGCCGTTTAGGCAAAAGTCGGCGGCTGAAGTTGAGAGCAGGTCGAGGGGGGTGGCAGACTTGAGAGGAAAAGAGGAAGCAGACAGCGGACACGAAATTGTTGATAATTAGTGGTCACTGTGGAAGCAGACAGACGGAGAAGCAGACAGCGGACACGAAATTGATGATAACCAGTGGTCACTGTGGAAGCAGACAGACGGAGAGAGCAGACAGAGGGCACGAAGTTGATGATAACCAGTGTTCACTGTGGAAGCAGACAGACGGAGAGAGCAGACAGAGAGCACGAAGTTGGTGATAACTAGTGTTCACTGTGGAAACGGAAAACCAAAGGAGAACAGAAAGCGGACAACAGAAACCGTTAAAAAGCAGACGACGCCGACAAGACCAAACGAGAAGGCAGCAGACACGAAGTTGAGACAATTGGTGTGGAAGCAGACAAAGAGAGATCACGAGAACGAGTGGAAAACAGCCGAGTGAGTAGCGACAACAGAGTGAGGGGCAACAGAGAGCGAACCGAACAGTTGCTACAGAGATATTGAGTGGCTCCATAGAGCAGGACGACTATAGTTGGGTGAGCTGTTTAATTATTGTCTTGAGTGTGAGTTACTTTGCTTGCACAGCGAAACCAGACCGGTGGCAAAAATATTGACGAAATTGATGCGAGCTGCAGAGAGCACATTTCTAAGAATCGTCTGAATTAAACCATAACCTAACACAATTTGACCTACATTAACATAGTGTGTAAATCTTGTTAAGTCGTAACAAATTTGATTGATTGATACTAACTGTATATTAATATACCAATCTTGTTAGGCAATATAACTGTAATTGGAGTGAAATGGATCGAGGTGAGATTCTAACGTTGCGTATTGAGGAGTTGCGCACTAAATTGCGAGAGTTAGGGCTAGAGACTACAGGCCTTAAAGCAGGAGCTGCAAACGCGTCTACTCGCTCACTACGATCTAATAGAAATTGAGAATGACGGGCAGGAGGCAGATTTCGCCTCGGCTAGAACAATTCGAGAAGTCCCGAACACAGATGGGCAAAGGTCATGGTTCACACTAAAAGATGTGGAGGGAAGCGTTTCAGAGTTTTGCGTTTAGGTTCGATTGATGTTGTACAATGGATTAGGGAGCTAGAAGAATGCGCTTTAACCGTACAGTGGAGTCAGTTACAGCTTTTTGTGTATGCAAAACAATTGTTAAAGGGAGCTGCATTATCGTTTATACGTAGTAAGAGAGATATTTGTAGTTGGGAGTCCCTGAAAGTAGCTTCGAAAAACGAATTTAGAGTAAAGGTTTCATCAGCAGAAGTTCATAGAAGACTGGGCAATCGACAGAGTAAGAGAGGTGAGAACTTGTATGAGTTTTTGTATTCGTTAATGGAAATCGCAAAGCCAATCGATTTGGATGACGAAAGTTTAATCGAGTATTTCGTAGAAGGTATACCAGACATGAGAGCAAATAAGGCATTATTGTATCAGGCCAGAACAGTGGATGCGTTAAAAGTTCAAATAGAGACCTACTTAAAATCCTATGATCCTAGAAAGTCGTCAAAGAAAACAACATTCGAGTCATCTGTTTACAGCAAGGTAGAGATAATAGAGAGAAAAATTCGATAACAAAAGGTGATCGCAAATGTTTTAAGTGTGGTGATCCTTCACACATGATGAGAGACTGTAACAAGAAAACGTTTACTTGTTTTAAATGTGGCAAAACAGGCCATCGTTCGTTTGAATGTAAAAGATAAAGATACCACCAAAGTTGAAAGCACCAATGTTGTAGATGATAAATTAATAAAAGCATCAGGTAAATTTACTGATTCGGGTTTGGAGTTGAAAGAAATAACTTATAAATCGATTAAGTTCAACGGTCTAATTGATACAGGAGCAAATTTGAGTCTCATACGTAAAAGCGTGTTTGTTAAACTCGGAATTAAGTCATTAACTGGATATTCGAAGACCCTTACAGGCATTGGTGGGAAGTCATGTGATGACCTTTGGTAGTTTTAGCATAACTGTCAAGATAGATGGCATTGAGATGGAAGTCGAGTTTCATATCGTTCCTGATGAAGACATGGCATATGAGGCAATTTTGGGTAGAACCATATTAGATCACGTCGATTTGGTTGTTACCAAGAAAGGTACAAAGTTTGTGAGCATCAACAGAAAAGAATCACTGTAACGCGAATAAATCTTGTGCTGAGTTGTTTGAGGAATTTGAAAGTATGTGTATGCACAGTGCAGAACAGAATAAATTGGAAACCAAGAGTGACTTGTCACATATCAGTGCAGAAATCGGTAGTGAAGTCAAGAAGTTGATTAATAGTTACAAACCTATTAGAAATACAAACACTCCTATAGAAATGAAGATTGTACTAACGGATGAGTTGCCAGTTTATCAGCATCCAAGGCGTCTAGCAGAGTCTGATCAGAAAATCGTTGATAGTATAGTACAAGAAGGGTTAGAGGAGAAGATAATAAGGCCAAGTTTTTCCGAATATGCTTCGCCTGTTGTACTTGTAACAAAGAAGAATGGGAAAAAGCGTCTGTGCTGCGATTACAGAAAGCTAAATGAGAAAGTGGTCCGAGATAATTTTCCTATGCCACAGATGGACACCGTATTAGAAAAACTTCAAAGTGCGTTGGTTTACACTACTTTAGATCTAACAAACGGGTTTTTCCATGTTCCTGTTGAGGAAAAATCTCAGAAGTACACTGCATTCGTAACTCAGAATGGTCAGTATGAATTCCTGTACGTACCATTCGGAATTTCCAACTCTCCAGCAGTTTTTACCAGATTTATAATGGCAGTAATGAGAGAATCAGTAAAGAATGGAGATGCAGTGGTGTATATGGACGATATAATTATACCAAGTGTTAGCGTGAATGATGGTCTAATTAAACTTAAAAGGGTGTTGAAGATA
Source organism: Drosophila tropicalis (assembly GCF_018151085.1). Lineage (NCBI taxonomy): Eukaryota > Metazoa > Arthropoda > Insecta > Diptera > Drosophilidae > Drosophila > Drosophila tropicalis. Next base: position 3,527 of record NW_027173204.1, read on the forward strand.
GCTGCGGAAAATGGGTTGAGAATAAACTGGGAGAAATGTCAGATACTGCAGAGTAAAGTAAATTTTTTGGGCTATATAGTTGAAAATGGAAGTATTAAGCCAAGTAAGGAGAAGACTGATGCCGTTTCAAGATTCCCGATCCCACATGATAGAAGTCAGTTCAACGATTTTTAGGGTTAACATCGTATTTCCGTAAATTTATCGAAGGATACGCAGTAACAGCTAAGCCCTTGACTGACATTTTGCGAAAGGACAACAAGTTTGAGTTTAAAGAATTGCAAATGGTAGCGTTTGAGCAATTGAAGTTAGCATTGATCAAAGGTCCTGTTTTAAAGCTATACAATCCTAAGCTAGAGACTGAAATTCACACTGATGCCTCGAAACACGGTTTCCGGAGCTGCGCTTTTACAGAAAGATTCAGAAGATGGTTTATTCCATCCGGTACAATATATGAGTCGGAAAACTAAACCTTGCGAAGAGAAGTATGATTCATATGAACTTGAGGTTTTAGCAGTTATTGGAGCATTAATAAAGTGGCGTATATATGTGTTAGGATTGAGATTTAAGATTGTCACAGATTGTAATGCGTTCACGATGACAATGAAAAAGAAAGAGGTTCCGTTGCGTGTAGCACGTTGGGCAATGTACCTACAAGATTTCGATTATCAGATCGAACATCGTTCAGGTTCAAAGATGCGGCATGTGGATGCCTTGAGCCGTTTATCTTGTTTTCTGCTAACTGACACTATAACCCATAAATTAAGGGAAGCACAGTTGTCAGATGATTGGACTAAATTGATTAGGAGCTTAGTTCAACAGAAAGGATATGAAGATTTTTACATTGAAAACGAAATATTGTTAAAGGACCCCCAATCGAGAACTTATTGTCGTTCCCTCGCAGATGGAAAAGGAAATAATACAGATTGCACATAAACAAGGACATTTTGGAGCTAGAAAGACTCAGGATATCGTAGAAAAATCGTATTATATTCCAAAATTAAAAGAGAAGGTAGTCCGTGTTGTTGAGTGTTGCGTGGAATGTCTTATTGTTAATGCCAAGACCGGCAAAAAGGAAGGATATTTGATGCCAATAAGTAAAGGAGATCAGCCATTGATGACATATCACATTGATCACGTTGGCCCGATGGAGGTCACAACAAAGCGTTACAATCATATACTTGTTATTGTTGATGGGTTCTCTAAGTTTGTATGGTTGTATCCGACTCGTGGAACAGGAGTCGAGGAAGTACTTAGTTCTCTTGAAAGGCAGGCCATAATTTTTGGTAACCCGATGAGAATAATTTCTGACAGGGGAGCAGCATTCACGTCCAATGCGTTTAAGGAATATTGTAACAGACAGGATATACAGCATTTACTGATAGCAACAGGTGTACCCGTGGCAACGGCCAAGTAGAAAGGATGCATAAGATAATAGTTCCAATGATTTCAAAGTTAAGTCAAGAGAATGAGGGAAACTGGTACAAGTATGTAGGTCGTGTGCAACAATTTGTTAATAATACTGCTCCAAGAAGTACAAGAGTTACACCTTTTAAGATTTTGACAGGAATAGAGATGCGTAGTCCTGATGATCCCAAAATGAGAAAGCTGATAACCGATTCGTTAATAGAAGAATTAGACTGTGGTCGTGATGAGATTAGAGCGGAGGCTCGAAAGAATATCGATGAAATACAGCAGGAAATGAAAAGAACGTTCGACAAAAACAGGAAATGTGAAAGAAAATACAATTTAAACGAGTTAGTGGCGATTAAACGTACGCAGTATGGGACAGGTCTAAAGTTGAGAGGTAAATACTTAGGACCATATAAAGTTACGAAGGTGAATAGGCACGGTCGATACGACGTCGAGAAGGTTAGCGACGGTGAAGGACCTTGTAAGACCTCAACAGTGGCTGAGTTCATGAAACCTTGGCTAGGATCATTCGGGTCGAATGACTTGTCAGGACAGCCGATTGTAGGAAATGAAGTGTCAGGCAGGCATAATCATGGCAATCGTTTGGTACCGAGTGAGCGAGACAGAACGACACGCAGCGGCCGTACCTATCTGGTCGACTCACTCATGAAAATAAAGCAGAAGCGTCGATCGGAAAGCACTCGCAATCGTACTCTCGCCTCGATCACATCGCACACCCAAATTTGTCGCTAAGGCCATTATAATAATTAATAAATATATGTATTCTTAACACAAAAGAAACATTGTTAATAAATAATAAAAAGTTTAAATAAGGAAATCACATCCTTAAATAATATTGAATTAAATAACCAGAATATTTCAATCCTACAAACTGGGGCTCAACCGAGATTTCTGGCCCAAAGACAATTAGGCTGAAAATCGTGTGTGTGTGTGTGAAGTTCGCAAGCTGAACAAGAAAATTTTTAAAATTGCATGCATTAATAACGTGTATTTATACAAAGTCAAGGTTGTTAGCGGACGAATTTCAAAGACGCAACCACTACAAGTTCAAAACTAGTGGAAGTTGGCGTGACTGAACGGATAGAGGCGACGAGTGGTGTTGACACAAGAAGAGCGTCACCCAGGTGGCGCCGTTTCAGCAAAAGTCGGCAGCGAAGTTGATGAAACCGGCTCATTGGGAAGGGCGGACACATCGAGAGAGGAAAAGAGAAAGCAGACAGCGGACACGAAGTTGATGAAAAATTAGTGTTCACTGTGGAAGCAGACAGACGGAGAGAGCAGACAGCGGACACGAAGTTGATGATAGCTAGTGGTCACTGTGGAAGCAGACAGACGGAGAGAGCAGACAGAGGGCACGAAGTTGATGATAACCAGTGTTCACTGTGGAAGCAGGCAGACGGAGAGAGCAGACAGAGAGCACGAAGTTGGTGATAACTAGTGTTCACTGTGGAAACGGAAAACCAAAGGAGAACAGAAAGCGGAGAACAGAAACCGTTACAAAAGCAGACGACGCTGACAAGACCAAACGAGAAGGCAGCAGACACGAAGTTGAGACAATTGGTGTGGAAGCAGACAAGAGATCACGAGAACGAGTGGAAAACAGCCGAGTGAGTAGCGACAACAGAGTGAGTGGCAACAGAGAGCGAACCGAACAGTTGCTACAGAGATATTGAGTGGCTCCATAGAGCAGGACGACTATAGTTGGGTGAGCTGTTTAATTATTGTCTTGAGTGTGAGTTACTTTGCTTGCACAGCGAAACCAGACCGGTGGCAAAAATATCGACGAAATTGATGCGAGCTGCAGAGAGCACATTTCTAAGAATCGTCTGAATTAAACCATAACCTAACACAATTTGACCTACATTAACATAGTGTGTAAATCTTGTTAAGTCGTAACAAATTTGATTGATTAATACTACCTATATATTAATATACCAACCTTGTTAAGCAATATAACTGTAATTGAGTGAAATGGATCAGAGGTGAGATTCTAACGTTGCGTATTGAGGAGTTGCGCACTAAATTGAGAGAGTTAGGGCTAGAGACTACAGGCCTTAAAGCAGAGCTGCAAACGCGTCTACTCGCTCACTACGATCTAATAGAAATTGAGAATGACGGGCAGGGAGGCAGATTTCGCCTCGGCTAGAACAATTCGAGAAGTCCCGAACACAGATGGGCAAAGGTCATGGTTCACACTAAAAGATGTGGAGGGAAGCATTTCAGAGTTTTGCGGTTTAGGTTCGATTGATGTTGTACAATGGATTAGGGAGCTAGAAGAATGCGCTTTAACCGTACAGTGGAGTCAGTTACAGCTTTTGTGTATGCAAAACAATTGTTAAAGAGCTGCTTATGTTTATACGTAGTAAGAGAGATATTTGTAGTTGGGAGTCCCTGAAAAGCAGCTTTGGAAAACGAATTTAGAGTAAAGGTTCATCAGCAGAAGTTCCTAGAAGACTGAGCAATCGGCAGTTAAAGAGAGGTGAGAACTTGTATGAGTTTTTGTATTCGTTAATGGAAATCGCAAACCAATCGATTTGGATGACGAAAGTTTAATCGTGATTTCGCAGAAGGTATACCAGACATGGGAGCAAATAAGGCATTATTGTATCAGGCGAGAACAGTGGATGCGTTAAAAGTTCAAATAGAGACCTACTTAAAATCCTATGATCCTAGAAAGTCGTCAAAGAAAACAACATTCGAGTCATCTGTTCACAAGCAAGGTAGAGATAATAGAGAGAAAAATTCGACAACAAAAGATGATCGCAAAATGTTTTAAGTGTTGTGATCTTTCACACATGATGAGAGACTGTAAAAAGAAAACGTTTACTTGTTTTAAATGTGGCAAAACAGGCCATCGTTCGTTTGAATGTAAAGATAAAGATACCACCAAAGTTGAAAGCACCAATGTTTAGATGATAAATTAATAAAAGCATCGGGTAAATTTACTGATTCGGGTTTGGAGTTGAAAGAAGTAACTTATAAATCGATTAAGTTCCAACGGTCTAATTGATGCAGGAGCAAATTTGAGTCTCATACGTAAAAGCGTGTTTGTTAAACTCGGAATTAAGTCATTAACTGGATATTCGAAGACTCTTACAGGCATTGGTAGAAGTCATGTGATGACCTTCGGTAGTTTTAGCATAACTGTCAAGATAGACGGCATTGAGATGGAAGTCGAGTTTCATATCGTTCCTGATGAAGACATGGCATATGAGGCAATTTTAGGTAGAACCATATTAGATCACGTCGATTTGGTTGTTACCAAGAAAGGTACAAAGTTTGTGAGCATCAACAGAAAAGAATCACTGTGTAACGCGAATAAATCTTGTGCTGAGTTGTTTGAGGAATTTGAAAGTATGTGTATGCACAGTGCAGAACAGAATAAATTGGAAATCAAAAGTGAATTGTCACATATCAGTGCAGAAATCGGTAGTGAAGTCAAGAAGTTGATTAATAGTTACAAACCTAATAGAAATACAAACACTCCTATAGAAATGAAGATTGTACTAACGGATGAGTTGCCAGTTTATCAGCATCCAAGGCGTCTAGCAGAGTCTGATCAGAAAATCGTTGATAGTATAGTACAAGAATGGTTAGAGGAGGAAGATAATAAGGCCAAGTTTTTCCGAATATGCTTCGCCTGTTGTACTTGTAACAAAGAAGAATGGGAAAAAGCGTCTGTGCCGCGATTACAGAAAGCTAAATGAGAAAGTGGTCCGAGATAATTTTCCTATGCCACAGATGGACACCGTATTAGAAAAACTTCAAAGTGCGTTGGTTTACACTACTTTAGATCTAACAAACGGGTTTTTCCATGTTCCTGTTGAGGAAAAATCTCAGAAGTACACTGCATTCGTAACTTAGAATGGTCAGTATGAATTCCTGTACGTACCATTCGGAATTTCCAACTCTCCAGCAGTTTTTACCAGATTTATAATGGCAGTAATGAGAGAATCAGTAAAGAATGGAGATGCAGTGGTGTATATGGACGATATAATTATACCAAGTGTTAGCGTGAATGATGGTCTAATTAAACTTAAAAGGGTGTTGAAGATAGCTGCGGAAAATGGGTTGAGAATAAACTGGGAGAAATGTCAAATACTGCAGAGTAAAGTAAATTTTTTGGGCTATATAGTTGAAAATGGAAGTATTAAGCCAAGTAAGGAGAAGACTGATGCCGTTTCAAGATTCCCGATCCCACACGATAAGAAGTCAGTTCAACGATTTTTAGGGTTAACATCGTATTTCCGTAAATTTATCGAAGGATACGCAGTAACAGCTAAGCCCTTGACTGACATTTTGCGAAAGGACAACAAGTTTAAGTTTAAAGAATTGCAAATGGCAGCGTTTGAGCAATTGAAGTTAGCATTGATCAAAGGTCCTGTTTTTAAAAGCTATACAATCCTAAGCTAGAGACTGAAATTCACACTGATGCCTCGAAACACGGTTTCGGAGCTGCGCTTTACAGAAAGATTCAGAAGATGGTTTATTCCATCCGGTACAATATATAAGTCGGAAAACTAAACCTTGCGAAGAGAAGTATGATTCATATGAACTTGAGGTTTTAGCAGTTATTGGAGCATTAATAAAGTGGTGTATATATGTGTTAGGATTGAGATTTAAGATTGTCACAGATTGTAATGCGTTCACGATGACAATGAAAAAGAAAGAGGTTCCCGTTGCGTGTAGCACGTTGGGCAATGTACCTACAAGATTTCGATTATCAGATCGAACATCGTTCAGGTTCAAAGATGCGGCATGTGGATGCCTTGAGCCGTTTATCTTGTTTTCTGCTAACTGACACTATAACCCATAAAATTAAGAGAAGCACAGTTGTCAGATGATTGGACCAAATTGATTAGGAGCTTAGTTCAACAGAAAGGATATGAAGATTTTTACATTGAAAACGAAATATTGTTAAAGGACCCCAATCGAGAACTTATTGTCGTTCCCTCGCAGATGGAAAAGGAAATAATATAGATTGCACACAAAACAAGGACATTTTTGAGCTAGAAAAACTCAGGATATCGTAGAAAAAACGTATTATATTCCAAAATTAAAACAGAAGGTAGTCCGTGTTGTTGAGTGTTATGTCGAATGTCTTAT
>NW_027173205.1:0-5283 GCF_018151085.1 Drosophila tropicalis
ATTGCTTGTGTGCATATGTATTTTTAGATCTTATCTAGATCGTTAGCTTGGCTTAGAGCTCTTTTTGTTACACATTTATTGTGTAATAGGTAAGCCTTATATAATACATATGCGCACAATATTATGGACAATTATTAAAAGTAGTATGTTCGTTAATCTCACTTATCAGCATTTGATGATTCAATTTTATTTATGACATTTGCAGTGGAGTCCACTGATTTTTTTTCGGATTACCCCCATTGTGGGTATAACGGATATATCATCAAATTTACTTATACTATTATCGAACATACGTATGGGATTTTGTTTTTATTTTTTATAAGTATTCAAAAATATGAAATAAAGTTCATAAAGACAGGTTAAAAACTTGTTTTTAGCAATTACTTTTAATTTTTTTTTCATAAAATGTCTGAATTTGATTTCTATTTGAAATATTAAAAATAAGATTGTTATGGATTCATGCGTATTTTTTTTTTTTTAATTATTTGTGAAGAGAAAAAAAAAAGTAAGGGAGAAATAAAAATTTATCTCAACTGTGTCTTGCACAGCGAGCCAGAGACGTGGAAAAATTATAGAAAATGTGGTTGGCTCACAATTCAGGTATACATTTCATTTTCATTTATTGTTAAAAAAAATCTCCAACCACATTGTTAGTAAAAGCCTATCGGACAGTTAGTAAGTCGCAAGTTGCACTTTCGTGCTTCAACTTGCTATTAAGGTTATTATTACTATTATTAAATTAAAGGCAAGTTAAGGCTTGCGCATTTCTGCGGCCCCCCCCCTTGCGTTTCTTCGCTCTTTGGCGAAGTTCAGCTTTCAGTATGTCAATACGCTCTATGCAGCGTTGTCGGTCTTCCTCCATCTTCAGAGTGGCCAGTAGGTCTACTTCCAGCCCCTTCTGCTGGAGTAGCTTTCTTACTTGGCCTCCCCTTTTTGCTTCCTTTTTTTCTTTTGTTGTGGTGTTGTTGGGGCGGGGCCCCGCCTTTGTGAGTGGGCGCGGTCCATCGTTGGGATACAACTCTAGCGCTTCTTCTAGCGTCGGCGCATCCCTTTGCTCGATAGGAGCAGATTCCGCAAAGGGAATATCTTCACTGTTCATTGGTGTTCCTTGTTGATTGATTGGTTGATTTTCTTTTGGTTCGCTTGATTTATAAATGGTTCCAACCGCTGCTTCTGCTTTCTTCTGGGCATTTATTCCAATTGATTTAAAATAAAATTTTCATTTAAATAAATAAAAATTTCATGTTTTGTGTTGTGGTTAATATTTGCAGTTGTTGTTCTTCTGACATTAACGTTGATTGATGGTTTGATTTTTGCATTTGGTCTGCAGATTGCAGTTGTTGTTTTTGTTAGCAGATAGCGGGTCCTTATTATGTCACGGTCGCCATGTTATATATATACCAAGACCGGGTTCCTTTGATAAAAAAATAGTATATCCAAGATGAACACGTCAGTGTCCATGCATAGTCGTTTTTAGAATGAATCTTTATTCCAAATTATTATTTTGCTTAAGCTAAGTTGTTACATACATATTCTTATGCTGCGACTTATGCGACAGCTACACAAAGAGAGGGGGAGTGTCAGTACATACATACACATATTGTTGGAGCGCTTGCATCAAAGTGCTTGGTCAGCGTTCACACGCTGGCCTGGCGCCTCGCTAGCTCATGTTACGCTTGTGCATACATTGCTTATGTGAATATATGTATGTGCATATACAAATGTACATACATATATGATCATGCTTAGCTGTAGATTTTTGTGAATATGTTTATGTACATACATCAATGTATATATATAAACATATTCAAGTGCACAATTATATTTTAGTGCGTATATGTTTAATTGTTTATACTTGCAACAGAGTGTTACAAGTTGAGCTCATTGTACTGAATGATTATTTGCATGAATATACTACAACGCCTTGTCCTTGTCTTTCTTGTTTGTACATCTTGACTTGAATCACTTTCTCGCATTGGCGTCGCCTTTCTATTGGCCGCCCCCCTTATCCCGTTGACTCTCTCTGCTTTTTCTGCCAACGCTGCCCTTTGATCCACTCGTCATACCCAAATTCACCCACATTTACTCAATATTATTATCTACATACATATATGCTAATTGTATTAACTAAATTAACGTTTAAACATAATTAGCTTGATTACTTTAATATATAACAATATTTAATTCCCCACGCAAAACACTTTCATACGCATCTCGTATCTATTAGATAGAGGGCTTTCCCACGGCTCATCCCTCCCCCTTCGGCTTGCATATTCCCCTCACAAATCCACAAACCATTTTCGTTTTACAATTTCTTTACTCTCCCCCTACTCCCCGTTTCATAAGCATAGCCCTCACTTGGTTTAATTTTGGTACCAAGCGTCCCCCGCACCCGTCTTTTGGGCTTGCTTGGCCCTCACTTTTGTTTTCTCTCGCTCACGAAATTCTTTTGGTGCTTGCAATTTACTGCTTTCGCTCTCATGAGCGTGACGTATGCATAGCGCGGCCCATTGGCCACCGGTATTCTCCCTTGCCGTCACTCACGCATAGTGTACGTGTGACCTATATGTATGCTAATGCATGCATTTATTTGCCTCTCCATGCTCTTAATTTATCTAATGAGGCCAATGCCCCCCTTTTTACATGCAATTGTGACCTCAAGCCCGGCTTCATTTACTCTTATACAGCCACTCATATTTGTTATGCTTCCCACGCATCTTCCCGCTTGTACGAAATCGCCAGCGGTTGCGTGGGGGTTCGATCGCCCATGTTCCACCGGTCTCTCTCATTGGCTCTCATACGATCGAACTTAATGTATTATGCTTCCCACGCATCTTCCCGCTTGTACGAAATTGCCAAACGTTTGCGTGGGGTTCGATCGGCCATGTTCGGCGGGCCTTGCTTCATTTGTTCATTCACAGCCGATTTCACTCTTATACGACCAATTCTGTGCTTGGTCTTATATCGTGTATTTAGTTTGTGTCTTGGCTGTGTTTGTATCTGGCTGTATGTTGTATCTTTGTAGTTTGTTTGTTGTATCTTGTTTGTTGTAGCTTGTTTGTTGTGTGGGACATTATTCTTGTCTATATAATGTTCCTCGAAAATCTTATACTACAGTACGGTCCAATGAAAATACTCATTACGGACATGGGAACTGAGTATAAAAATTAGATATATATGACAGATATATGCGAGTACATGAAGATTAAAAGTCTAACATCTACAGCATACCACCACCATATTGTGCATACGAACTAGTATTTGGAAGACTACCAAATCAGTTCATAGATTTTAACAAAATAAATAGAACAGATCCAATATACAATTTAGACGACTACTCTAAGGAAATAAAATTTAGAATAGAAATAGCATATAAAAGAGCTAGGATAATGTTAGAAAACCATAAGTTAAAGAATAAGAAATACTACGACAAAAATACTTCAGATTTTGATTTAAAAATAGGAGATAAAGTCTTATTAAAAAAAGAAATAGGTCATAAGCTCGATGCTCAATATATAGGGCCTTATAAGGTAGTGGGTATAGAAGAAAATGATAATAAACATCATAAAAACAGATTAAAACCATTTATAAAATAAAAATCGGAATGATTGTTGAGGATCGAGTGGATTATAAGTTTATCTTTGTTAAGTGTACATACACTTTCAAGGGCGGATAAGAAAAAAGAAAAGTACAGAGTTACAAAGCATCTTATATCGATAACCTACAAGCTTAGTACAATCGATATAACCAGGGATAAATACAGGGCTGCAAACAGAAACATTTGGTATTTTCAACACCCTTCCTCAATATGATTCTGTGTGCCAATTACAATTTTTTTCTTAGTTTAAATTCAATAACTTGACACAATGATTATGCTTTTGCTTAGACAAATTTTTCGTAACCCAAAAGAGCACCCCCACAAAATCGGAAATAAAAAAAAAAAACCCCCCCCCCCCCAAAAAAAAAATTAAAAAAAAAATTAATTAAAATTTATTTTTTGAGGTTCCTTATTCTGTAGCATGTAACGTTGAATCTCACAAGGAGTGTTGAGCAGATGTTCGTTCATAGTGCTGGCCGAGTACGCTATAGGTTCGGCTAGGGTCAGGTCGGCTGGGAGTGGGTTACACGATAGAGATTAGCCAGAACTATAGTTACTCACATTCGATACAGACGTAAAATTTTAAATTCGCGTACTTAAGGACACCAAGGTATAACGGTACAGGTTTAGAGGCGAAAGAAAGAAGGCCTGAGGAGAACAGAAACAAGAACACTTTAAACTATGCAGTATCAAGATGCACACACGTTGGTTTATGTCATGATAGCCTATTGGCCTATCATGTGAACGCCCACCCTACCATGATGGTCGGGCCACGTCTGAATTGAGGATCTCTCCAACATGTCTTAAGCCGGCCTCTTTTTATACCCTTGCAAAAAGGGTATTATTAATTTTGATCAGAAGTGTGCAACGCATAGAACGAAGCATCTTCGACCATACAAAGTATATATATTCTTAATCAGCACGACGAGACGAGTTCAAATAGCCGTCCGTCCATCCGTTTGTTTTAACCACCACCCCAACCCTCCGAGACCGTAAGAGCTACAGAGCTGAAATTTTGCACGTTGGCTTGTATATACTGCAGGGGTTGTATATCTCGGATTCAGCCGGATCGGACCACTATATCATATAGCTCCCATACAAACCCCAAAGTCACAAACAGTGACTTTTCTCAATAACTTCGTTATTTTCTGTGCTATTATCTTGAAACTAATATTAGAGAGTATATTACACCTATAAACTACTGTGCCAAATTTGATCACGATCGGATGACTATATCATATAGCTACCATAGGAACGATCAGTCGAAAACAGTGACTTTTTTAAATATTTTTTTATTTTTTATAACGATTGCTTTCAAATTGAACATTCGTTAGTTTGATATATCTGTTAATGACTGTGACGAATTTGAAAAGATCGGGTGACTATATCATATAGCTCCCATAGGAACGATCGGTGGAAAACAGTGACTTTGGTCAATATCTTCGTTACTTTTAAGGCGATTGCTTTCAAATTGAACATTCGTTAGTTTGATATATCTGTTAATGACTGTCGACGAATTTGATAAAGATCGGGTGACATACTCACTACACCGCTGCCCCATTGGAACGATCGGTGGGGGGGGGGGGGGGAAAAAAAAGGGAAAACAGTAGACTATGATCAATATCTTCGTTATTTCCTATGATTGTAGGCCATTCTTCAAGCGTAAACATAAGCCTTTTTAGATA
>NW_027173206.1:0-489 GCF_018151085.1 Drosophila tropicalis
CAGAACAAAGAGGAAACCAAATCACAATCAACAGGAACCTCAACAGCCACAAATTGAGGACACCGTTACACTTTTAAGTTAGTGTTCCTCTTTGTCAGTACTTTTGTTGTCCGGACAAAGCATGGAAAGATAATACTTACAATAGGTGCTCGGCTCCAACAAAACTATGTCCAACCAGAAATAGCCAAAACGTCAAACAAATGAACACAAGCTTTACGCGAACACCCCGTAAGTGGTAGCATTTTAATCACCAGCCATATCCATTTGGGTTTATTTAACGAACCCAACAAACTCATAACTTTCTTCTTATTACCTAATTTGAATCTGCTCCATGGGATTCTAGGTAATCACGACACCAAGAAAATTAAATGTCATTATTGATATAGTGTTATCTATTATTTGTCAACAAATTTCACGTTGCCAAAGTAGCAGATGCGAGCCACCAGTCCATACGATCGATATCCAGAGGAGCTCACCAATCAGCAGAAA